>NC_091209.1:1894862-1915318 GCF_040958095.1 Procambarus clarkii
GTTTTAAGACCTTCATTAGATTGTAGAGTAAGGATACTTCTGGTCCGACATTTATTCTTGTTAACTGGTCAACTGCTGCATCACCAATACCATCAAGGTGGCCATATTCATCAAGGGTGACTAACATATCTTTAAGTTCATGAAGTAATATTGGAGCTTCATCATCTGTACATAAATGATCGCGATCCATATATTTTCCGTTGATCACAAGGCCTGCAGCTGCTTGCATTCCCGAGGCGGCATCCTGTAAGAAAGTCTCTGGCCAAATGTGGATTAAGTGAACCATTCTCAGACGCAGGTACGGGTTAGGGCACATCTCTGGGTCTGCGAACATTGTTAGTATCCAGGGCTTCACGACAGACTCGAGTGCGCTTAAATTGATGTCATTATCAGGCTCACAAGATGGTGCTAGGTCAATAATTCCCCAAAGGACATCTTCCCATTGCCCCGTCATCTTGACCGACGTCGTACGCATGGAGAGAGTTAATGCGCACAAAATTCCAAGTTGTACGCTGCTAGTGAATAACATCGTAGAATCGTTATTATGCAAGTCATTAAGAATGGCTTTTGATTTGTCAATAAATTCTAACATTTTGTCGCCAGAAAATCCTTCACCGAGGTTCATTACGTCGACTAAGATCGATAGTGGAAGACTAGGAAAATAATCATCTGCAGCAGTGGTATCCATTGTCTCGGAACGTGTGACAGACTGACAGTAGAAATTGTTCCAACACGCAACCAACTGCAAATGAATAACTAACTCTTGTTTGGAAGTTAATATATAGGTCGCGCTAGGACGAGGTGACGTGACATGCCTGGAGATTGAGGTACATGTGCTGGCTGCTTCACGCTGCCTCACTTGTTATTAATTAAAAATAAGTTTCTAGAATACAAATTATAAAAACAAACCTATTACCTTACTTCGAAAATTTGCACATAAATTTGAACTCTTTTGGCTTTAAATTTCGGATATTATTTAGTATCAGGAACTAATCTATGTTTTCAAGGCAAGTGATCTATTTTATGTTCTTTTGCAAAAAAATAAGAATAAAGGTAACGGTAGAAGACCTATTGGCCCATACGAGGCCGCTCCTATTTAAAACCACCTAATCTCATTCATATATATGTCCAACCTACGCTTGAAACAATCAAGGGACCCTACTCTTATTATGTTACGCAGTAATTGATTCCACAAATCAACAACCGTGTTACCGAACCAGTATTTACCCAGGTTTTTCCGAAATATAAACCTATCCAGTTTATACCCAATGTTTCGAGTTCTGTATCGTGATGATACTTTTAATACCCAATTAATATTCCCTTTGTTATGTCCATTAGCTCTCTTGTAACCCTCAATAGGAACATAAGAACAACGGTAACTGCAGAAGGCCTATTGGCCCATACGAGACAGCTCCTATTTATAAGAACATAAGAACAAAGGTAACTGCAGATGGCCTATTGGCCCATACGAGGCAGCTCCTATTTATAACCACCCAATCCCACTCATATACATGTCCAACCCACGCTTGAAACAATCGAGAGACCCAACCTCCATCACGTTACGCGGCAATTGGTTCCACAAATCAACAAAAACCGGTTGTTGACTTGTGGAACTAATTACCACATAATGTGGTGGAGGAGGGGTCCCTCGATTGTTTCAAACGTGGGTTGGATATGCATATGAGTGGGATTGGGTGATAATATATAGGAGCCTTGGATGGGCTCCTAGTGCAACGATTTTCGGCCTCGGGTAAGGTATGCGACGTTCTGTTAGGAGGACAATCACTTGTCTAGTGAAAGACGTCTACCGAGGGGAGAGATAATTAGTATGTGTGTTCCGACAATAACATGTAAAATAGCACCATTGAGTACTACTGCTCCCTCAACCGAATCAAGAACTTCCGATATACAATGAAATCACAATAATGTGACATGTTTGAGAAACTTTTTGCAGCCGGACAACGGAATCGAAGCTGAATCTTAACCCATTGACTACGATATGCTAAAAGTTGCACAACCTGGAGTCCAACAGAAAAATATGAATTTAAAATATTTAAACTTTAAGCCACACTGGTCTGAGGCCGCGTTGATCTCGCTCTTCGTCTCCTCATATAAGCAGCTAGACCTCTGAATGTACAAATATTCACGAACTACTGATGGTAAGTTATCTGGAATAATGTCTACTCTCAATTTAGTGTTTCTCTACACACACCACTTGTTTTTCAACATATACTCAATAAGTATCAACGCTGACTTTGACGACAGCGTTGGTCATTCGTTGAGCTTAACAAGTACTGTATATTTCCCGGATTCATGAAGCAATTCCGCAAGCACTTACGAACCTGTAAATCTTTTCTCAATCTTTGGCGGCTTTGTTTACAATTATTAAAGAGTTAATGAGCACCGAAGCACCAGGAGGCTGTTTATAACAATAACAACAAGTATATCGTCTAACGATCATTGGTGCGGTGGTCACGGTACTGTGTACGTTTAGGGGTGATCCTGGACGGCATGGGTTCGAATCCTGGCCGGGTCAAAGAGTTCTTAGTGATATATATATATATATATATATATATATATATATATATATATATATATATATATATATATATATATATATATATATATATATATATATATATATATATATATATATATATATTTGTGTCTGAATAATACAGGCAAAGCTTATAGGGTAAATCTTTTCAAGTTATTAAAAACTTTATCACCACTTCCCTATATCTATGACGTGATCATCTAGAACGCGGCCCCCTTCGTCAGAGACGACCTCCTTATATGTAGCCTAATATAGTTTTGTTGTTGGGATTAAAGAGGCTTATCAACTGCGGGAGGCTAGCTAGTTCAAGTTTTCTAATTAGGAAGCATACTTTAATCAATTCCTGAGGCCTATTGAGCGTATTGGCACGCTCTCAGAGCGCACGTGCACGATAATGGAGATGCAACGAACTAATTTACTGGTACAAGAACATTTTTATCCAAGAACGAATGTGTATGAAACATGCCGATTTTGACGAGTTGTGGCATTGAAACGAGACCGTTCTACATACTGAGTGTAAAGAACAGATAGATTCCCAAATTATTTGATGTATTAATCAAATTTATTAATAATTAATACAAATTATTCAATTTATGTTTTGATCTCAATTAGTTTTAAGTTTTAGTCTAAGTGTTTTTCCCTATATCTTGACCGAAACGCTAAAGCCAGGCTAGGTCATTCTAATACCAGGCTATATTCAATAACAATATTCACTTGCTACTTTCTCCCACCACCATCAGCTGTGAATAGACAAAGTGCATATCAAAAGCTTTTGTAAAGTGAAAGGGAAAAAAATACAAACAAATGAATACAGGTGGAAGCTGGAAATGCCAATTAGTCAAAGAAATATAATGACATACTCGTATCCTGTACTGGGTGGTCTAGTAGCAATGGGTATAAATTGAGTAACATTAGATTTAGAAAAGAATTACGGGCACCTGGCATCTCTTGGATGGCTAAATCCTAATCAGTCCCAGTGGATCTTCCTTCTGCTACTTTGGCTCTGTGCCACTTGATGGTTGGGAGTATTTTCCTCTTGATTTGCTCCAATCCCCAACTGTCCAACTGGTTGGGCACCTTTCCTTTTCCTAAACTGCCTAACTGTTTGGGCACCTTTCACCTTTCCTCCCGTCCAATCCCAAATCCTGACCCCCTCCCCCGTTCCAAGTGCTATATAGTGGCACTTTCCATATCCAGTCAACACAGAGATAATATACAACTCCTCGCAGAAATCCAACATATAGGAAAAGAAGCCATAATCTAAGACTGTTAATCACCCTAGATTGGATACCAAGTTACATTGGCATAGATCGTAATGAAAAGGCAAACTCACTAGCAAAAACTGCGACTGCTCTTACTGTTGTACAGGTTCAAATACCTCCAAGTTTTTCACAGAGCAAATCAAGAAGAAAATACGCCCAACTATAAAAAGTCGCCAGAGACCCAAAGTAGAGGAAGGAAGATCCACTGCGATATGGTACGAACAAGCAACTGGGTTATACTGTTTGAAGCCTGAGAAAAAAATATACAGAGACATTGCAGTAGCCATACATTCCACAACGACTACAATGATTAGAAAAGCTGTTAAGGAATGGGACTCACTAGTGAATATTCTGCACCCACATCCGCCACTAATATAATGTTAATAAAACAGAAAAAGGGGGAAACACCACCTCCATTTAATACTTTGACCCAAATATCAGTTATCGCGAATAACCGAACTCAATTACGGGCTCACAACAGCTCCTGCTACATGGTCATTTCGTTCTGAATAGCTAAATCTACAACAACAACAACGTTTTCTCACTGATAGTGCCCTTCCCTTCCATACCCTTGGCTTTCAATTGAGCAAAAATATGCTTTACATTTATCTCCAGTTCGAAGAACATTTCAGCATGACAATGATTAGAATTTGTAATTATGGATTCAAGCAGGTATAATTAATTCCTAATAAGTCGTTATTGGGGATCCAAATTTAATTTTTTTCACAAATTTCATCAATGATTCTGGCAGATAATTTCATAACAAATGGATATAAAAATTGATAAAATTATTGTCCAAAAAACAGGTGAGAATAAACTCCTAATGAATTGTTGTTTACATTTATTAAAAGAAAATTTAACATCTCATTCATATTTAAGTTACAAGATATATAAAAAAATTGAACAAATTTAGTGCAGAGGCCTCTCTTAAATTCAGTAAACTTCATTACCATGTCAGAATTAAACTGCAGAAATAGCAGGCGATTTGAATATTTTCAGTGTTGAATATGTCTATCAATTATATTATTCCACAAGTTTGGTAGTTTCCTTCCATGCAAGGATGTCCGCCTGGAGTTGGGGAAGACGACTATAGGAGCCCTGGTCTAGAGGACACCGCGTGAAGGGGTCCAGCCCGGACTCCAGTAGCAGGCGAATCAGCGTCGACTCGTCTGTCACCATCTTGGACGAGTGCAGCAGCACCGGCGCCTCCATCACCGCCAGCGTCACGCTGTCTCTGAACTCTTCCGGGACCTCCTCCGATGATTCCTGATACGGCACTGGGAAATGATGAAAGAAAATATTGGAATCGGCTGCCTTCTTCCCAAGGGAAGATAGATACTGTGCGTGGTCAAGTCGCAGAACCTGATAGACCGAACTAAATATTTCTGATTCACGTATGCTTTTGTAAGTACTATCAAAGAGGTCCGCAAAAAACTTGTATCTGTTTCCTTCAATATCTTCTGAGGTCAAGCCAATTGTAACAAATGACACTGTTATGGCAACTAGGGTATCTGCAACGACCTTAGCCAGGCCAGGAGCTCGATAAGCCTTCCTGAGTTTCCGTAAATCGACAAACTCCATATACAAATGAATAACATGCTCGGTCATATATAACCTCTTCTTTCCTATTAAATTTAGGGATTCCTCCGCCATTTGTTTTAAGACCTTCATTAGATTGTAGAGTAAGGATACTTCTGGTCCGACATTTATTCTTGTTAACTGGTCAACTGCTGCATCACCAATACCATCAAGGTGGCCATATTCATCAAGGGTGACTAACATATCTTTAAGTTCATGAAGTAATATTGGAGCTTCATCATCTGTACATAAATGATCGCGATCCATATATTTTCCGTTGATCACAAGGCCTGCAGCTGCTTGCATTCCCGAGGCGGCATCCTGTAAGAAAGTCTCTGGCCAAATGTGGATTAAGTGAACCATTCTCAGACGCAGGTACGGGTTAGGGCACATCTCTGGGTCTGCGAACATTGTTAGTATCCAGGGCTTCACGACAGACTCGAGTGCGCTTAAATTGATGTCATTATCAGGCTCACAAGATGGTGCTAGGTCAATAATTCCCCAAAGGACATCTTCCCATTGCCCCGTCATCTTGACCGACGTCGTACGCATGGAGAGAGTTAATGCGCACAAAATTCCAAGTTGTACGCTGCTAGTGAATAACATCGTAGAATCGTTATTATGCAAGTCATTAAGAATGGCTTTTGATTTGTCAATAAATTCTAACATTTTGTCGCCAGAAAATCCTTCACCGAGGTTCATTACGTCGACTAAGATCGATAGTGGAAGACTAGGAAAATAATCATCTGCAGCAGTGGTATCCATTGTCTCGGAACGTGTGACAGACTGACAGTAGAAATTGTTCCAACACGCAACCAACTGCAAATGAATAACTAACTCTTGTTTGGAAGTTAATATATAGGTCGCGCTAGGACGAGGTGACGTGACATGCCTGGAGATTGAGGTACATGTGCTGGCTGCTTCACGCTGCCTCACTTGTTATTAATTAAAAATAAGTTTCTAGAATACAAATTATAAAAACAAACCTATTACCTTACTTCGAAAATTTGCACATAAATTTGAACTCTTTTGGCTTTAAATTTCGGATATTATTTAGTATCAGGAACTAATCTATGTTTTCAAGGCAAGTGATCTATTTTATGTTCTTTTGCAAAAAAATAAGAATAAAGGTAACGGTAGAAGACCTATTGGCCCATACGAGGCCGCTCCTATTTAAAACCACCTAATCTCATTCATATATATGTCCAACCTACGCTTGAAACAATCAAGGGACCCTACTCTTATTATGTTACGCAGTAATTGATTCCACAAATCAACAACCGTGTTACCGAACCAGTATTTACCCAGGTTTTTCCGAAATATAAACCTATCCAGTTTATACCCAATGTTTCGAGTTCTGTATCGTGATGATACTTTTAATACCCAATTAATATTCCCTTTGTTATGTCCATTAGCTCTCTTGTAACCCTCAATAGGAACATAAGAACAACGGTAACTGCAGAAGGCCTATTGGCCCATACGAGACAGCTCCTATTTATAAGAACATAAGAACAAAGGTAACTGCAGATGGCCTATTGGCCCATACGAGGCAGCTCCTATTTATAACCACCCAATCCCACTCATATACATGTCCAACCCACGCTTGAAACAATCGAGAGACCCAACCTCCATCACGTTACGCGGCAATTGGTTCCACAAATCAACAAAAACCGGTTGTTGACTTGTGGAACTAATTACCACATAATGTGGTGGAGGAGGGGTCCCTCGATTGTTTCAAACGTGGGTTGGATATGCATATGAGTGGGATTGGGTGATAATATATAGGAGCCTTGGATGGGCTCCTAGTACAACGATTTTCGGCCTCGGGTAAGGTATGCGACGTTCTGTTAGGAGGACAATCACTTGTCTAGTGAAAGACGTCTACCGAGGGGAGAGATAATTAGTATGTGTGTTCCGACAATAACATGTAAAATAGCACCATTGAGTACTACTGCTCCCTCATCCGAATCAAGAACTTCCGATATACAATGAAATCACAATAATGTGACATGTTTGAGAAACTTTTTGCAGCCGGACAACGGAATCGAAGCTGAATCTTAACCCATTGACTACGATATGCTAAAAGTTGCACAACCTGGAGTCCTACAGAAAAATATGAATTTAAAATATTTAAACTTTAAGCCACACTGGTCTGAGGCCGCGTTGATCTCGCTCTTCGTCTCCTCATATAAGCAGCTAGACCTCTGAATGTACAAATATTCACGAACTACTGATGGTAAGTTATCTGGAATAATGTCTACTCTCAATTTAGTGTTTCTCTACACACACCACTTGTTTTTCAACATATACTCAATAAGTATCAACGCTGACTTTGACGACAGCGTTGGTCATTCGTTGAGCTTAACAAGTACTGTATATTTCCCGGATTCATGAAGCAATTCCGCAAGCACTTACGAACCTGTACATCTTTTCTCAATCTTTGGCGGCTTTGTTTACAATTATTAAAGAGTTAATGAGCACCGAAGCACCAGGAGGCTGTTTATAACAATAACAACAAGTATATCGTCTAACGATCATTGGTGCGGTGGTCACTGTACTGTGTACGTTTAGGGGTGATCCTGGACGGCATGGGTTCGAATCCTGGCCGGGTCAAAGAGTTCTTAGTGATATATATATATATATATATATATATATATATATATATATATATATATATATATATATATATATATATATATATATATATATATATATAACTGAAAACTCACACCCCAGAAGTGACTCGAACCCATACTCCCACAACTGGTATGTACAGGGACGCCTTAATCCGCTTGACCATCACGACCGGACTAAGGAAGTGATAGCCGAGGCTATATGAACCACTTCCCCGCCGGCACTCGGATGGTAATCTTGGGCATAGCATTTTATCAAATCACCTCATTCTTTGGGGCACACGTGAGGAACACAAATGCAAACAAGCCTGAATGGTCCCCAGGACTATATACAACTGAAAACTCACACCCCAGAAGTGACTCGAACCCATACTCCCACAACTGGTATGTACAGGGACGCCTTAATCCGCTTGACCATCACGACCGGACTAAGGAAGTGATAGCCGAGGCTATATGAACCACTTCCCCGCCGGCACTCGGATGGTAATCTTGGGCATAGCATTTTATCAAATCACCTCATTCTTTGGGGCACACGTGAGGAACACAAATGCAAACAAGCCTGAATGGTCCCCAGGACTATATACAACTGAAAACTCACACCCCAGAAGTGACTCGAACCCATACTCCCACAACTGGTATGTACAGGGACGCCTTAATCCGCTTGACCATCACGACCGGACTAAGGAAGTGATAGCCGAGGCTATATGAACCACTTCCCCGCCGGCACTCGGATGGTAATCTTGGGCATAGCATTTTATCCATTTATGATGGTCCGCTTGACCATTTATGATGGTCAAGCGGATTAAGGCGTCCCTGTACATACCAGTTGTGGGAGTATGGGTTCGAGTCACTTCTGGGGTGTGAGTTTTCAGTTGTATATAGTCCTGGGGACCATTCAGGCTTGTTTGCATTTGTGTTCCTCACGTGTGCCCCAAAGAATGAGGTGATTTGATAAAATGCTATGCCCAAGATTACCATCCGAGTGCCGGCGGGGAAGTGGTTCATATAGCCTCAGCTATCACTTCCTTAGTCCGGTCGTGATGGTCAAGCGGATTAAGGCGTCCCTGTACATACCAGTTGTGGGAGTATGGGTTCGAGTCACTTCTGGGGTGTGAGTTTTCAGTTGTATATAGTCCTGGGGACCATTCAGGCTTGTTTGCATTTGTGTTCCTCACGTGTGCCCCAAAGAATGAGGTGATTTGATAAAATGCTATGCCCAAGATTACCATCCGAGTGCCGGCGGGGAAGTGGTTCATATAGCCTCGGCTATCACTTCCTTAGTCCGGTCGTGATGGTCAAGCGGATTAAGGCGTCCCTGTACATACCAGTTGTGGGAGTATGGGTTCGAGTCACTTCTGGGGTGTGAGTTTTCAGTTGTATATAGTCCTGGGGACCATTCAGGCTTGTTTGCATATATATATATATATATATATATATATATATATATATATATATATATATATATATATATATATATATATTTGTGTCTGAATAATACAGGCAAAGCTTATAGGGTAAATCTTTTCAAGTTATTAAAAACTTTATCACCACTTCCCTATATCTATGACGTGATCATCTAGAACGCGGCCCCCTTCGTCAGAGACGACCTCCTTATATGTAGCCTAATATAGTTTTGTTGTTGGGATTAAAGAGGCTTATCAACTGCGGGAGGCTAGCTAGTTCAAGTTTTCTAATTAGGAAGCATACTTTAATCAATTCCTGAGGCCTATTGAGCGTATTGGCACGCTCTCAGAGCGCACGTGCACGATAATGGAGATGCAACGAACTAATTTACTGGTACAAGAACATTTTTATCCAAGAACGAATGTGTATGAAACATGCCGATTTTGACGAGTTGTGGCATTGAAACGAGACCGTTCTACATACTGAGTGTAAAGAACAGATAGATTCCCAAATTATTTGATGTATTAATCAAATTTATTAATAATTAATACAAATTATTCAATTTATGTTTTGATCTCAATTAGTTTTAAGTTTTAGTCTAAGTGTTTTTCCCTATATCTTGACCGAAACGCTAAAGCCAGGCTAGGTCATTCTAATACCAGGCTATATTCAATAACAATATTCACTTGCTACTTTCTCCCACCACCATCAGCTGTGAATAGACAAAGTGCATATCAAAAGCTTTTGTAAAGTGAAAGGGAAAAAAATACAAACAAATGAATACAGGTGGAAGCTGGAAATGCCAATTAGTCAAAGAAATATAATGACATACTCGTATCCTGTACTGGGTGGTCTAGTAGCAATGGGTATAAATTGAGTAACATTAGATTTAGAAAAGAATTACGGGCACCTGGCATCTCTTGGATGGCTAAATCCTAATCAGTCCCAGTGGATCTTCCTTCTGCTACTTTGGCTCTGTGCCACTTGATGGTTGGGAGTATTTTCCTCTTGATTTGCTCCAATCCCCAACTGTCCAACTGGTTGGGCACCTTTCCTTTTCCTAAACTGCCTAACTGTTTGGGCACCTTTCACCTTTCCTCCCGTCCAATCCCAAATCCTGACCCCCTCCCCCGTTCCAAGTGCTATATAGTGGCACTTTCCATATCCAGTCAACACAGAGATAATATACAACTCCTCGCAGAAATCCAACATATAGGAAAAGAAGCCATAATCTAAGACTGTTAATCACCCTAGATTGGATACCAAGTTACATTGGCATAGATCGTAATGAAAAGGCAAACTCACTAGCAAAAACTGCGACTGCTCTTACTGTTGTACAGGTTCAAATACCTCCAAGTTTTTCACAGAGCAAATCAAGAAGAAAATACGCCCAACTATAAAAAGTCGCCAGAGACCCAAAGTAGAGGAAGGAAGATCCACTGCGATATGGTACGAACAAGCAACTGGGTTATACTGTTTGAAGCCTGAGAAAAAAATATACAGAGACATTGCAGTAGCCATACATTCCACAACGACTACAATGATTAGAAAAGCTGTTAAGGAATGGGACTCACTAGTGAATATTCTGCACCCACATCCGCCACTAATATAATGTTAATAAAACAGAAAAAGGGGGAAACACCACCTCCATTTAATACTTTGACCCAAATATCAGTTATCGCGAATAACCGAACTCAATTACGGGCTCACAACAGCTCCTGCTACATGGTCATTTCGTTCTGAATAGCTAAATCTACAACAACAACAACGTTTTCTCACTGATAGTGCCCTTCCCTTCCATACCCTTGGCTTTCAATTGAGCAAAAATATGCTTTACATTTATCTCCAGTTCGAAGAACATTTCAGCATGACAATGATTAGAATTTGTAATTATGGATTCAAGCAGGTATAATTAATTCTAATAAGTCGTTATTGGGGATCCAAATTTAATTTTTTTCACAAATTTCATCAATGATTCTGGCAGATAATTTCATAACAAATGGATATAAAAATTGATAAAATTATTGTCCAAAAAACAGGTGAGAATAAACTCCTAATGAATTGTTGTTTACATTTATTAAAAGAAAATTTAACATCTCATTCATATTTAAGTTACAAGATATATAAAAAAATTGAACAAATTTAGTGCAGAGGCCTCTCTTAAATTCAGTAAACTTCATTACCATGTCAGAATTAAACTGCAGAAATAGCAGGCGATTTGAATATTTTCAGTGTTGAATATGTCTATCAATTATATTATTCCACAAGTTTGGTAGTTTCCTTCCATGCAAGGATGTCCGCCTGGAGTTGGGGAAGACGACTATAGGAGCCCTGGTCTAGAGGACACCGCGTGAAGGGGTCCAGCCCGGACTCCAGTAGCAGGCGAATCAGCGTCGACTCGTCTGTCACCATCTTGGACGAGTGCAGCAGCACCGGCGCCTCCATCACCGCCAGCGTCACGCTGTCTCTGAACTCTTCCGGGACCTCCTCCGATGATTCCTGATACGGCACTGGGAAATGATGAAAGAAAATATTGGAATCGGCTGCCTTCTTCCCAAGGGAAGATAGATACTGTGCGTGGTCAAGTCGCAGAACCTGATAGACCGAACTAAATATTTCTGATTCACGTATGCTTTTGTAAGTACTATCAAAGAGGTCCGCAAAAAACTTGTATCTGTTTCCTTCAATATCTTCTGAGGTCAAGCCAATTGTAACAAATGACACTGTTATGGCAACTAGGGTATCTGCAACGACCTTAGCCAGGCCAGGAGCTCGATAAGCCTTCCTGAGTTTCCGTAAATCGACAAACTCCATATACAAATGAATAACATGCTCGGTCATATATAACCTCTTCTTTCCTATTAAATTTAGGGATTCCTCCGCCATTTGTTTTAAGACCTTCATTAGATTGTAGAGTAAGGATACTTCTGGTCCGACATTTATTCTTGTTAACTGGTCAACTGCTGCATCACCAATACCATCAAGGTGGCCATATTCATCAAGGGTGACTAACATATCTTTAAGTTCATGAAGTAATATTGGAGCTTCATCATCTGTACATAAATGATCGCGATCCATATATTTTCCGTTGATCACAAGGCCTGCAGCTGCTTGCATTCCCGAGGCGGCATCCTGTAAGAAAGTCTCTGGCCAAATGTGGATTAAGTGAACCATTCTCAGACGCAGGTACGGGTTAGGGCACATCTCTGGGTCTGCGAACATTGTTAGTATCCAGGGCTTCACGACAGACTCGAGTGCGCTTAAATTGATGTCATTATCAGGCTCACAAGATGGTGCTAGGTCAATAATTCTCCAAAGGACATCTTCCCATTGCCCCGTCATCTTGACCGACGTCGTACGCATGGAGAGAGTTAATGCGCACAAAATTCCAAGTTGTACGCTGCTAGTGAATAACATCGTAGAATCGTTATTATGCAAGTCATTAAGAATGGCTTTTGATTTGTCAATAAATTCTAACATTTTGTCGCCAGAAAATCCTTCACCGAGGTTCATTACGTCGACTAAGATCGATAGTGGAAGACTAGGAAAATAATCATCTGCAGCAGTGGTATCCATTGTCTCGGAACGTGTGACAGACTGACAGTAGAAATTGTTCCAACACGCAACCAACTGCAAATGAATAACTAACTCTTGTTTGGAAGTTAATATATAGGTCGCGCTAGGACGAGGTGACGTGACATGCCTGGAGATTGAGGTACATGTGCTGGCTGCTTCACGCTGCCTCACTTGTTATTAATTAAAAATAAGTTTCTAGAATACAAATTATAAAAACAAACCTATTACCTTACTTCGAAAATTTGCACATAAATTTGAACTCTTTTGGCTTTAAATTTCGGATATTATTTAGTATCAGGAACTAATCTATGTTTTCAAGGCAAGTGATCTATTTTATGTTCTTTTGCAAAAAAATAAGAATAAAGGTAACGGTAGAAGACCTATTGGCCCATACGAGGCCGCTCCTATTTAAAACCACCTAATCTCATTCATATATATGTCCAACCTACGCTTGAAACAATCAAGGGACCCTACTCTTATTATGTTACGCAGTAATTGATTCCACAAATCAACAACCGTGTTACCGAACCAGTATTTACCCAGGTTTTTCCGAAATATAAACCTATCCAGTTTATACCCAATGTTTCGAGTTCTGTATCGTGATGATACTTTTAATACCCAATTAATATTCCCTTTGTTATGTCCATTAGCTCTCTTGTAACCCTCAATAGGAACATAAGAACAACGGTAACTGCAGAAGGCCTATTGGCCCATACGAGACAGCTCCTATTTATAAGAACATAAGAACAAAGGTAACTGCAGATGGCCTATTGGCCCATACGAGGCAGCTCCTATTTATAACCACCCAATCCCACTCATATACATGTCCAACCCACGCTTGAAACAATCGAGAGACCCAACCTCCATCACGTTACGCGGCAATTGGTTCCACAAATCAACAAAAACCGGTTGTTGACTTGTGGAACTAATTACCACATAATGTGGTGGAGGAGGGGTCCCTCGATTGTTTCAAACGTGGGTTGGATATGCATATGAGTGGGATTGGGTGATAATATATAGGAGCCTTGGATGGGCTCCTAGTACAACGATTTTCGGCCTCGGGTAAGGTATGCGACGTTCTGTTAGGAGGACAATCACTTGTCTAGTGAAAGACGTCTACCGAGGGGAGAGATAATTAGTATGTGTGTTCCGACAATAACATGTAAAATAGCACCATTGAGTACTACTGCTCCCTCATCCGAATCAAGAACTTCCGATATACAATGAAATCACAATAATGTGACATGTTTGAGAAACTTTTTGCAGCCGGACAACGGAATCGAAGCTGAATCTTAACCCATTGACTACGATATGCTAAAAGTTGCACAACCTGGAGTCCTACAGAAAAATATGAATTTAAAATATTTAAACTTTAAGCCACACTGGTCTGAGGCCGCGTTGATCTCGCTCTTCGTCTCCTCATATAAGCAGCTAGACCTCTGAATGTACAAATATTCACGAACTACTGATGGTAAGTTATCTGGAATAATGTCTACTCTCAATTTAGTGTTTCTCTACACACACCACTTGTTTTTCAACATATACTCAATAAGTATCAACGCTGACATTGACGACAGCGTTGGTCATTCGTTGAGCTTAACAAGTACTGTATATTTCCCGGATTCATGAAGCAATTCCGCAAGCACTTACGAACCTGTACATCTTTTCTCAATCTTTGGCGGCTTTGTTTACAATTATTAAAGAGTTAATGAGCACCGAAGCACCAGGAGGCTGTTTATAACAATAACAACAAGTATATCGTCTAACGATCATTGGTGCGGTGGTCACTGTACTGTGTACGTTTAGGGGTGATCCTGGACGGCATGGGTTCGAATCCTGGCCGGGTCAAAGAGTTCTTAGTGATATATATATATATATATATATATATATATATATATATATATATATATATATATATATATATATATATATATATATATAACTGAAAACTCACACCCCAGAAGTGACTCGAACCCATACTCCCACAACTGGTATGTACAGGGACGCCTTAATCCGCTTGACCATCACGACCGGACTAAGGAAGTGATAGCCGAGGCTATATGAACCACTTCCCCGCCGGCACTCGGATGGTAATCTTGGGCATAGCATTTTATCAAATCACCTCATTCTTTGGGGCACACGTGAGGAACACAAATGCAAACAAGCCTGAATGGTCCCCAGGACTATATACAACTGAAAACTCACACCCCAGAAGTGACTCGAACCCATACTCCCACAACTGGTATGTACAGGGACGCCTTAATCCGCTTGACCATCACGACCGGACTAAGGAAGTGATAGCCGAGGCTATATGAACCACTTCCCCGCCGGCACTCGGATGGTAATCTTGGGCATAGCATTTTATCAAATCACCTCATTCTTTGGGGCACACGTGAGGAACACAAATGCAAACCAGCCTGAATGGTCCCCAGGACTATATACAACTGAAAACTCACACCCCAGAAGTGACTCGAACCCATACTCCCACAACTGGTATGTACAGGGACGCCTTAATCCGCTTGACCATCACGACCGGACTAAGGAAGTGATAGCCGAGGCTATATGAACCACTTCCCCGCCGGCACTCGGATGGTAATCTTGGGCATAGCATTTTATCCATTTATGATGGTCCGCTTGACCATTTATGATGGTCAAGCGGATTAAGGCGTCCCTGTACATACCAGTTGTGGGAGTATGGGTTCGAGTCACTTCTGGGGTGTGAGTTTTCAGTTGTATATAGTCCTGGGGACCATTCAGGCTTGTTTGCATTTGTGTTCCTCACGTGTGCCCCAAAGAATGAGGTGATTTGATAAAATGCTATGCCCAAGATTACCATCCGAGTGCCGGCGGGGAAGTGGTTCATATAGCCTCAGCTATCACTTCCTTAGTCCGGTCGTGATGGTCAAGCGGATTAAGGCGTCCCTGTACATACCAGTTGTGGGAGTATGGGTTCGAGTCACTTCTGGGGTGTGAGTTTTCAGTTGTATATAGTCCTGGGGACCATTCAGGCTTGTTTGCATTTGTGTTCCTCACGTGTGCCCCAAAGAATGAGGTGATTTGATAAAATGCTATGCCCAAGATTACCATCCGAGTGCCGGCGGGGAAGTGGTTCATATAGCCTCGGCTATCACTTCCTTAGTCCGGTCGTGATGGTCAAGCGGATTAAGGCGTCCCTGTACATACCAGTTGTGGGAGTATGGGTTCGAGTCACTTCTGGGGTGTGAGTTTTCAGTTGTATATAGTCCTGGGGACCATTCAGGCTTGTTTGCATATATATATATATATATATATATATATATATATATATATATATATATATATATATATATATATATATATATATTTGTGTCTGAATAATACAGGCAAAGCTTATAGGGTAAATCTTTTCAAGTTATTAAAAACTTTATCACCACTTCCCTATATCTATGACGTGATCATCTAGAACGCGGCCCCCTTCGTCAGAGACGACCTCCTTATATGTAGCCTAATATAGTTTTGTTGTTGGGATTAAAGAGGCTTATCAACTGCGGGAGGCTAGCTAGTTCAAGTTTTCTAATTAGGAAGCATACTTTAATCAATTCCTGAGGCCTATTGAGCGTATTGGCACGCTCTCAGAGCGCACGTGCACGATAATGGAGATGCAACGAACTAATTTACTGGTACAAGAACATTTTTATCCAAGAACGAATGTGTATGAAACATGCCGATTTTGACGAGTTGTGGCATTGAAACGAGACCGTTCTACATACTGAGTGTAAAGAACAGATAGATTCCCAAATTATTTGATGTATTAATCAAATTTATTAATAATTAATACAAATTATTCAATTTATGTTTTGATCTCAATTAGTTTTAAGTTTTAGTCTAAGTGTTTTTCCCTATATCTTGACCGAAACGCTAAAGCCAGGCTAGGTCATTCTAATACCAGGCTATATTCAATAACAATATTCACTTGCTACTTTCTCCCACCACCATCAGCTGTGAATAGACAAAGTGCATATCAAAAGCTTTTGTAAAGTGAAAGGGAAAAAAATACAAACAAATGAATACAGGTGGAAGCTGGAAATGCCAATTAGTCAAAGAAATATAATGACATACTCGTATCCTGTACTGGGTGGTCTAGTAGCAATGGGTATAAATTGAGTAACATTAGATTTAGAAAAGAATTACGGGCACCTGGCATCTCTTGGATGGCTAAATCCTAATCAGTCCCAGTGGATCTTCCTTCTGCTACTTTGGCTCTGTGCCACTTGATGGTTGGGAGTATTTTCCTCTTGATTTGCTCCAATCCCCAACTGTCCAACTGGTTGGGCACCTTTCCTTTTCCTAAACTGCCTAACTGTTTGGGCACCTTTCACCTTTCCTCCCGTCCAATCCCAAATCCTGACCCCCTCCCCCGTTCCAAGTGCTATATAGTGGCACTTTCCATATCCAGTCAACACAGAGATAATATACAACTCCTCGCAGAAATCCAACATATAGGAAAAGAAGCCATAATCTAAGACTGTTAATCACCCTAGATTGGATACCAAGTTACATTGGCATAGATCGTAATGAAAAGGCAAACTCACTAGCAAAAACTGCGACTGCTCTTACTGTTGTACAGGTTCAAATACCTCCAAGTTTTTCACAGAGCAAATCAAGAAGAAAATACGCCCAACTATAAAAAGTCGCCAGAGACCCAAAGTAGAGGAAGGAAGATCCACTGCGATATGGTACGAACAAGCAACTGGGTTATACTGTTTGAAGCCTGAGAAAAAAATATACAGAGACATTGCAGTAGCCATACATTCCACAACGACTACAATGATTAGAAAAGCTGTTAAGGAATGGGACTCACTAGTGAATATTCTGCACCCACATCCGCCACTAATATAATGTTAATAAAACAGAAAAAGGGGGAAACACCACCTCCATTTAATACTTTGACCCAAATATCAGTTATCGCGAATAACCGAACTCAATTACGGGCTCACAACAGCTCCTGCTACATGGTCATTTCGTTCTGAATAGCTAAATCTACAACAACAACAACGTTTTCTCACTGATAGTGCCCTTCCCTTCCATACCCTTGGCTTTCAATTGAGCAAAAATATGCTTTACATTTATCTCCAGTTCGAAGAACATTTCAGCATGACAATGATTAGAATTTGTAATTATGGATTCAAGCAGGTATAATTAATTCTAATAAGTCGTTATTGGGGATCCAAATTTAATTTTTTTCACAAATTTCATCAATGATTCTGGCAGATAATTTCATAACAAATGGATAAAATTATTGTCCAAAAAACAGGTGAGAATAAACTCCTAATGAATTGTTGTTTACATTTATTAAAAGAAAATTTAACATCTCATTCATATTTAAGTTACAAGATATATAAAAAAATTGAACAAATTTAGTGCAGAGGCCTCTCTTAAATTCAGTAAACTTCATTACCATGTCAGAATTAAACTGCAGAAATAGCAGGCGATTTGAATATTTTCAGTGTTGAATATGTCTATCAATTATATTATTCCACAAGTTTGGTAGTTTCCTTCCATGCAAGGATGTCCGCCTGGAGTTGGGGAAGACGACTATAGGAGCCCTGGTCTAGAGGACACCGCGTGAAGGGGTCCAGCCCGGACTCCAGTAGCAGGCGAATCAGCGTCGACTCGTCTGTCACCATCTTGGACGAGTGCAGCAGCACCGGCGCCTCCATCACCGCCAGCGTCACGCTGTCTCTGAACTCTTCCGGGACCTCCTCCGATGATTCCTGATACGGCACTGGGAAATGATGAAAGAAAATATTGGAATCGGCTGCCTTCTTCCCAAGGGAAGATAGATACTGTGCGTGGTCAAGTCGCAGAACCTGATAGACCGAACTAAATATTTCTGATTCACGTATGCTTTTGTAAGTACTATCAAAGAGGTCCGCAAAAAACTTGTATCTGTTTCCTTCAATATCTTCTGAGGTCAAGCCAATTGTAACAAATGACACTGTTATGGCAACTAGGGTATCTGCAACGACCTTAGCCAGGCCAGGAGCTCGATAAGCCTTCCTGAGTTTCCGTAAATCGACAAACTCCATATACAAATGAATAACATGCTCGGTCATATATAACCTCTTCTTTCCTATTAAATTTAGGGATTCCTCCGCCATTTGTTTTAAGACCTTCATTAGATTGTAGAGTAAGGATACTTCTGGTCCGACATTTATTCTTGTTAACTGGTCAACTGCTGCATCACCAATACCATCAAGGTGGCCATATTCATCAAGGGTGACTAACATATCTTTAAGTTCATGAAGTAATATTGGAGCTTCATCATCTGTACATAAATGATCGCGATCCATATATTTTCCGTTGATCACAAGGCCTGCAGCTGCTTGCATTCCCGAGGCGGCATCCTGTAAGAAAGTCTCTGGCCAAATGTGGATTAAGTGAACCATTCTCAGACGCAGGTACGGGTTAGGGCACATCTCTGGGTCTGCGAACATTGTTAGTATCCAGGGCTTCACGACAGACTCGAGTGCGCTTAAATTGATGTCATTATCAGGCTCACAAGATGGTGCTAGGTCAATAATTCCCCAAAGGACATCTTCCCATTGCCCCGTCATCTTGACCGACGTCGTACGCATGGAGAGAGTTAATGCGCACAAAATTCCAAGTTGTACGCTGCTAGTGAATAACATCGTAGAATCGTTATTATGCAAGTCATTAAGAATGGCTTTTGATTTGTCAATAAATTCTAACATTTTGTCGCCAGAAAATCCTTCACCGAGGTTCATTACGTCGACTAAGATCGATAGTGGAAGACTAGGAAAATAATCATCTGCAGCAGTGGTATCCATTGTCTCGGAACGTGTGACAGACTGACAGTAGAAATTGTTCCAACACGCAACCAACTGCAAATGAATAACTAACTCTTGTTTGGAAGTTAATATATAGGTCGCGCTAGGACGAGGTGACGTGACATGCCTGGAGATTGAGGTACATGTGCTGGCTGCTTCACGCTGCCTCACTTGTTATTAATTAAAAATAAGTTTCTAGAATACAAATTATAAAAACAAACCTATTACCTTACTTCGAAAATTTGCACATAAATTTGAACTCTTTTGGCTTTAAATTTCGGATATTATTTAGTATCAGGAACTAATCTATGTTTTCAAGGCAAGTGATCTATTTTATGTTCTTTTGCAAAAAAATAAGAATAAAGGTAACGGTAGAAGACCTATTGGCCCATACGAGGCCGCTCCTATTTAAAACCACCTAATCTCATTCATATATATGTCCAACCTACGCTTGAAACAATCAAGGGACCCTACTCTTATTATGTTACGCAGTAATTGATTCCACAAATCAACAACCGTGTTACCGAACCAGTATTTACCCAGGTTTTTCCGAAATATAAACCTATCCAGTTTATACCCAATGTTTCGAGTTCTGTATCGTGATGATACTTTAATA